>NW_024070188.1:30897574-30918054 GCF_014754425.2 Oryx dammah
GTGTGTGACTGTGAACGTGTGTGTGTGACTGTGAACGTGTGTGTGTGTGACTGTGAACGTGTGTGTGTGTTAGTTGCTCAGTCATGTCCAACTCTGCAACCCCATCAACTATAGCCCGCCTGGCTCCTCTGTCCATGGTATTCTGCAGTCAAGAATACTGGAGTGGGTAGCCATTCCCGTATCCAGGGGATCATCCTGACCCAAGGATCAAACCTGGGTCTCCTATATTGCAGGTGGATTCTTTATCATCTGAGTCACCAGGGAACCCCCTATAAATAATATATTAGTGGCCAATTCTCTCCCCAGTAACTCAGTGGTAACAAATCTCCCTGCCAGTGCAGGAGATACAACAGGAGACGCAAGTTTGATCCCTGGGTCAGAAAGATCCCCTGGAGAAGGCAATGGCAACTCACTCCAGTATTTTTGCCTGGAGAATCCCAGTGGATAGAGGAGCCTGGCAGGCTACAGTTCATGGAGTTGCAAAAGAGTAAGACATGACTTAGCAACTAAAACAAAACAACAATCAGGATTTTACAGAACCTTTGACTATCAGTATGAACATTTTAGAGCTACTAATTTTTATAGTATAGTATACTATGTATAGTATATATAGTATACTAGTATAGTATAGTATATATAGTATATATATACTAGTATAGTATATATAGTATACTAGTATAGTATACTCTATAGTATAGTAAGTTTGCCAGTTGGTGGAAACATAGTAATGTCAGATAAATGGGCTTTTATTGTAACATTTTTTCTTCTTATATATATATAAAACACTTTTGAGGGTTGTAACTTATATATTAGAGCCATATCAATGGATATACTGATACAAAGGACTACTACATGCATGCTAATGGAAAGCATTTTTCCAGTTTTATTGAGATCTAATTGACATATAACACTGTATTAGTTTTGGCTGTACAACATGGCCATCAGATGTGTGTGTATATTACAAAATGATCACCATAGTAACTTTATTTAATAAACCCACCACCTCACAGTTAAATAATCTTTTTTCCTTTGATGAGAATTTTTATGATCTATTCTTTAAGCAACTTTCAAATATACTATGTAATACTTTTTTAATGACCCAGAAAGCACATTTAAAGTATTCTTCTCAGCAACATACAAACACTAAATAAAAACCTCGTGACAATATATGACAGTGGTAGTCTTAAGTGCTCATACTTCTAAGAAAAGAGAGACGCTAAGAAAAGTTGAAGAATCAGTATTTCATTAAAAACAAAATTATAATTTTCAGTTTTCAAATTTAAGAACAAAAGCTATTTGTATTTTCCCAATGAATATGTTAAATACACAGACAAATATATTAAAATATCTAAAGCCTAAAAGGAAAGATGCTGCATATTTAATCAAATGGAGAGACCCAAAGAAAAGCTTACTAATTTTTTAAACCATAAATGCCTACATCTTTTTAAACAAGTTTATAAATAGGTACAAAGATTCATATTTATGCCAAGTAAGTGATTTCTTTTTTAAAAACCGCTTTTCTTTATTCAATTTCCTGTGTATTTCCTTGAAGCAGTTAAGCTGGTAAAACAATTTTTTTTCACCAGTTTCTTTACTTAACAAAAACTATCTGCTGTCAAAAAGTTAGAAAATAAATTTTAGGTTAGTCCTTCACCGAACTGTCACTTAAAAAGTTATCCAGGATGTTTTCCCTTATAGAATTTTTAAAATTCCTATCAGCATGCTTAGTGCATGGCCTATCAACATGAGTAGTGCAATTCTCACCAACCTCATGGAAAATTAAAAAACCAAAAGTATATTACAGACTCTGGTGATCATTAGTCCAAACCAACATTATGTGGGAAAAATGAGAAAAAGAAATTTATACTGCTGCATTTTTCTGATTCCTTTAGTATCAACATGCATCATTCCTAGAATCAGAAATGTTAAAAAACGTTTTTCTTAGATACACTTATAGTATTCACTAAGACTAGTATTGTCTGCCCTTTACATTGTTAAGGGCATAATTTAAAATAAGTACTGAGGACCGGACAGTTAAAAATTAAAAATGTGAAACACACACCCTCTGAGTCAGGAACACAAAGTGCCACTCTTACCATCCTCTAACGACTTTTACTAGTATCACAGGAGACAGGCTCCAGGCGCTACAATCCTCCACGTCACTGAACACTTCAATACATGCCTCTGAGACGTCGGGCTCGCTGTATATCACCACCTAAGAAAGTGAGAGTGGTATCAAGTGCTGTTGTTGCACTTTGTCAGGTCAAAATGATTCTAGACAAGGAACAGAAAGTAATCTTACTTTTCCAGGTCGGGGATTGATTTTATTCTGGACGCTTCCTCTAAGTGTCTGTAATCAGATGAACAGAAAAACACAACAAATAATTAAACTTCATGGAAAGTCCTCTTTTCCCCTCACATGATCCTTTAAGTAAGATCATATTTGCCTCACACTTGTCAATTTGGAAACATATCTACATATCTACTTTGATCTATACCAAAGTCATATTAAAACTTGAATCTATTAAAGGTAATGGCTTTTTTTCCCCCTCTAACTGATTCTGCCATTTCAGTTTCTCCTCATTTATATGCTTAGGAGATTTTCACCAACCTGGGAACTTCAGGGCCCAAGAGTCAGACCTATGTTTTACACTAGTTCACAGAACCAGAATTCAGCTAAGAATCATAATTCAAACCATCCCAGTATAATTTCAAATAGAGAGAGAAATTATAATGGATCAATCACTTATCCAGAATGAGCTGAATCAATTCTGTGTGTTCCTATACATATCTTATCTGAATCTATAAATAGTGTTTTTTCATCACATAACAACTAGTCTAAATAAAATGTTTATGGTATATCTCACAATGCTCACTGCACACGGTTATTTAATCTCTTTTAGAGCAACAAAATATATTTTTATAAACTACAAAACTAATCATTTTCAAGCCCATCTGGCAAGACCAGTAAAACTAGAAATGTTTAAGATAATAAAAATGTAATTACACTTGTAAAATTATGATAGAACATGAACTACTTTCATTGCTGACCAAGATGCCCATTCTAAGGACTGCCTGGGATCTGATGGCTCTTGCATGACACCAGGGTGGGCTATGACTGAAAGGCCACAGGAAGGGCCTCAGTAGAGCATTATTACAGATTAAAATGGCATATGCTTATTTATATGTGCACATTTCAAGAAAATAAGCTAAAGAAAAAGCCTGATATGAAAATAAAATTTCAGACATTAAAAAGAGAATACTTATACAGTCAACAAAGCCCAAGACCTAAAGAAAAACAAACAAAAAAATTTTTTAATCACAAAAAGGCCTAGAGAAAGTATAAAGTACTCTGTTTCTCTTTTTCACTCCACTGACTGGGTTTTTCAAGAGATTCCATAGTGAAACTGTGTACTCTGTTGTCAGACTCACCGGATTGTTGTTAAATAAGAGAAGTGATCTAAGAATGATTAAGGAGAAAGAATAAGGCTGTAATGAATGAGAAGTGGACCAGTGACAATTTTGTGTTTGAGATAAATACTTAAAAATTGCATGATTTCTAAGTGCTATAGGCTGATTCAGTTTTATTTGTTTACAGCAGTGGTTCTCAAAGTGCAATCCAGAAGTCCCTGGAGGGTCCCCAGTGCCCTTGCAGAGAGTCCATGAAGTCAAAACGATTTTCATAATTAGAAGAGGTTATTTGTCTTTTTCACTTTCTCTCACAGGTATAGAGCAGAATTTTCCAGAGGGTCCATGACATGTGATGACATCATTGTTCTGGTGGATACTGGAATGTGCATTTGTGTGTTCTGTTTTAAATTTTTCTCAGTATTAATTACTTGATTATTTTTTTATGGGCTGGACTTCATGGTGTAGGGTAAGGGAGTTAGAGAAGGTGAGGTTCAGAAAAAGAAAGAGACCAGCACTTTACAGGAACAGATCACCTTCAATGAGGCAAGAAGGGGCAGCAATCAGATTAGTGAGCTGCTGCACCAACCCAAGAAAAGAGTAAGTATGTATAGGCATATAAATGGAAATCTACTCTCTTAAGGGGGCCTGTTCTTCTCCAAGATTGTTTGGAGTGGTTATCTCAAACAGCTGGGGCAAGGAATTCTGGAGATCAGCCAGAGGCTGGACTGGTTGGGAGCTGGGCATAATCAACCTTAATGTCCTTTTTTTTTTTTTCCTTCGGGTGAGAGTTCTTTGTTTTGCATGGAATGGTGGGGAGGACCTGGAGGGGAGTTTTAAGTCCAGGCAATTTTGAGCCATGTAACTTTCCTTCACATGGCATGTAGGATCTTACTTTCTAACCAAGTGTCAAACCCATGCCCCATGCCATAGAAGTGTGAAATCTTGACCACTGGACCACCAGGGAAGTCCTCAGTATTAATTTGTAATATAATAGATTTTCCAATAGGCATAACCCGTGTGAACAAAAGCTCTTTGGGATCCTCAATAAGTTTTATTGTATATATACATCTAGATGTGTGTGTGTGGTTGGGTGGGTGTGTGTGTATGGCATCCTAGGAGTAAAAAATTTGAAATCTTTTGAAAAAAGAGATCTGAGCCTCTGCTGAAAATTCAACTACCCTTTTGAAAGAGGTTCCAGAATTATATTCCATGATACGCTTGTAGCAAAAAAAAACAATACAACAAATTTAAATGGGGCAGTGCCCTGTACAAATGAGGAAGGGGGCAGGATCTTTTCTGCCTGGTTCTCATCTTCACTTGCCAGGTAGCCTGGTTCACAGGGTGGGCAACAGGAATACAGTTGCCACTTCTGTTTCTGGGCTTAGCAGAGCTGAGTTCTAAACTTTATCATCTTCTTCCCTCTTTCAACTTGAGTATCAAGCATCATAAATGAAAACCACAAATTTATGTCAAAAATTGAGTAAAGAAAACAGCTTGAGCGGTCAGAAAAAAGATGGAGAAATCAAAATCATATTTTGCCATCCTCTCTACTGTATTACAGGAAAGCACCAATGTAAACCGAATTCTTTATTCCCCAACAGCTTTGCAAGAAAAAATATTTCCAAATGAAAACTAATTCCAAATAAAGAGAAAACATTTTCTCAGCCATGTGGGATAAACATGGACTCCTATGTAGGGGAAGAAAGAGCAAATTTCAAAGTGCAAAACAAAGGATTAGGATTAAGATTCTTTGGTGGGGGCAGGGAGGTGGGGGTTCAAGATAAACGAAGCCTTCACAAATCTTCACTAAATTCCAAGTATATAGTGTTGAGCATCTGTGTAAAACAGAACTAGGGAAGAAAAAACACCCTGTCTCTGAATTCTCAAGGTACCTTATCTATACCTTTCACAATACAACATATAAATTCACAAGTGCCTTAAAATATTTGTAGCATATTTTTCCCTGCTAGAGTATGAATGCCTTGAGAACAGTATCCAAGTACCTTTTCTCTTGAACTTTAACCTCCATTGTACATAGTAGGTTTTCAAATGTGATGAATGAGTTAAGAAATTATTGTATAGGAGCATAACCATTTTAAAACAAATAACATGAATTGCTCATCACCCTGCTTTTCCACTGATTTTTTTAACTACCTCAAATAAATGATACTATGTTGCTACTTACTGTTGTATCTGATAAGTTGCTACTTACTGTTGTATCTGATAATGCCATTCCAGAAAAAGAAATGCTTGGGTCAAACCGGCTGGCTTTGAAGAGACCAGTGAAGTCTGTGTCACTGCTTCCATAGCTTGGCAAGTTTGATTTAAGAACACTTTCAGTATGATTAGACGTATCACCGTTGGTCTTCAGTTTTGAAAATTCAGAAAATTTAGTTTCTGGCATGGGAAGGTTGCTTTGCAGATCCAGATCCTTTTTGGTTTCCTCTTTTTGCAGGCACTTTTCCATGGGGCTCAGACTTTTCAATCCCGAATGAGATGTATCTGACGAGTTGAAGTTGAAGACCTTTAAGTTACTGGCTGGCAGACTTGGTTGGTCTTTCTCTGAACTACAGGGTGGGGCACTCTCAGCCACGGGCTGCAACACGGAAGGTCGAGAAAGAGAACTGCTATGAGCAGTACTGAAAGATGTGGTCATGGTATTGACTGATGTTACAGAGGGAGAAAAGATTTTGTCTTGTGGTAGAGAAGATAGCAAGCTTGAGAAAAGTGCACTTTTTTCTAGCCTCGATCTCTTGACTCCACCGTTTTGGACATCCTTGTTCTCTTTGTCATTGACTTCTGGAGCTGCCAGGGGCTCGTCTTTCCCATTAGTATGAGTCTGCAAGGACTTGAAGAGGACACTCTGTTCAGTGGATGAACGTTTGGGCCTCAGTTTGGATTTGGTGTCAAGATTCTGCATCAAATGTAAAGCTGGTGACATTTCCAACTGGCCTTCCTTTTTCTTCCCCAAACCAAAGGTAAACACATTGGGATCAAACACCTTTTCTAAATTGTCCTCATGAATAGGTGGCATGGCAAAGTGAGGGGCGGGGGAGTTTGGCAGCCTGGCCTTCTTTTTCTTCTGGGGAATACACACAGTGCTGTCCATCTTTTTTATAATCTCAGTGAATTTTTCCATGTCAGAAGAAGAATCGAATACACTATCATCACTACCAGCAGAGATGTTCAAAAGACTGGCAGGACTGCCCTGGCCATTCACAACACTCTGACTGGGTTTTTGAGGAGTTTCTAAATGATTTCTGTTGTCAGGGAAGCTGGTGGCGGTGGATTCAGCCTTCAGGGGTTTTCCGTTGTCCTCACTTTGAGCCTGGACAGGCAGAGTTGCTTCTGATTCGGGTGGCATGACTTGTGCACCAGATTTTACTACATGTTCCTCTTTGCAGTGAATGTGTTTGGGTGATGTGCCCTTATTGCCCTGTACTTCCTCTTTCTGGGGAGCACCACTTGCAACGGAAACCACTTGGAGTTCATTATTGTGACAGCTTGGCAACTGTGCTTCTCTAACTTCAGAGCTATCTGTGACGATCCGGGAGCAGACTCCCTCCGTGTTCTCCACAGGGAGCATGAAGGACCTGACCTGGACTAGGACCTTGGATGGACACTCATCTCCCACAGCTTGCGGGCTGTGCTCTGGGGACAAAGGAGGGCTTGTCTCCCCTCCTCCTTCTCTTCCTTCTGCAAGTTTGGAGGGGGGCATTGTCTCATTATTCTGATGAGATACAGGCAGAGTACATCCATTATGGCTTTCTGACACTCTGAGATCAGTGCACACAGAACTGCTTACAGGAGCTTGAGCACATGTGTCTTTGGTATCATCTGCAGGAATGGGGGCAGCCAGCGACAGAGAAGGCCCATTAGATGACTCAGCTGGGGGCTGTGAGTCAGGAAATCCAGGCTGCGGCTTTGGTATGGCTGCTGGAGGTGGATCTTTGGTATCAAGAATGGCGGGGGTGTTTTCTGCTGTATTAGTCATCTTTTCAAGTTTGAATCTTTTGCTGTTAGCAGCCTTGGAGTCATTCTCTCCTAAGAGCTCCTGATCCTTAAGGGGAGTCAGAGCAGCAACCACTGGTTCGGAAGGGCAGCCAGCATCTGTTCGCACATCTGCCTTATCACCTTGGGGAAGCTGAGAAACAGGAGTCTCCTCTTCAGGAAGCATCACTTTGGCTTCTGCAGATGATGGCTTCCCCGGCACACCGTTCTGGTGACTATTTGGCATCACCTTCTTTTCAGGCTGCTCCATTTCCTTGGCTTTTTTGGCTAAATTCAGCTTTGCCCTCTCGACAAATGTTTTATTAGAGGCAGGAGTGTTCTTCAAACCTCGAATGTCAGTGTGTCTCGGGCTGCTGTTTGCCCGCTTGTTTTCAAATAAGGAGATTTTGGTGGCAGTGTTTCCTTTGTGAACCGGCTGGCTAAATGGATTATGCTCATTTCCCAAACTGTCAAGATTCTTAGGGTTTTTAAGATTTAGTTCCACATGTTTGGGCCTGGCAGGGCTGCAAGAATAAAACAGTATCAAGATAAATTTATTGACCTAGGTTTTAAAGCGAACACCGCAATTTACTACAAAACTGAAAAGCCAACATCTGATAGGTAACATTTTTTATGAAATTATTTTTAAACCATCCTATATACACTGTCAATTATCTTTAATGGATGTTTTGCTTTCTTATGAGGGATGAGAAAATTATACAGCTAAGAAACTCTAGAGGTGAGAGGTTAACAAGTTTATCATAAGTACAGTGCTTGGCACTAGAGTTGACCCAAAGAACATTAGAACAAATTTGAATACTTCATGCACTCCCATACTTTAAATATGTAAATGATTTTCCCCAGAACCAACTGTACTACTTATCATAATTTTTTAATTTACATTATCTCAAAGAGCTGGATTATAAAAAAATATTTATTATTTACCTCTTTGAACAGTTTATTCCCATCATCCTTCCTCCATAAAATTTTTCTGATTACATAAAGTGTGTTCACTATAGAGCATTTGGAAAATATAAAGACAAAAAATCACTCATAATCCTAACTACTCAAACAATATCCCTGTCAACATTGTAGTACACTTCCTGTCTTTTTTGTATGCATAGGGAAATATTTTCAACAAAATTGAGATTAGTCTGTTCAGAGAGTTTGGCACCTCACCTTGACTTTAACATTTTTCAAGTCACTAAAAATTTATTTGAAAAGTCTTTATAACGCCTGCACATAAAAGTCCAGCACATAGATGTGCCGTAACTTAATCATTACTCAGTCGTTGGTTCTGCCACCGTTTGCTCTCTCTTTCTCACATTTCTTGGGTATAATTGTGTTGTGCAGCGCTAAGTCACCTCAGTCATGTCTGACTCTTTGTGACCTCTTGGACCGTGGCCCGCTAAGCTCCCCCGTCCACAGGATTCTCCAGGCAAGAATACTGGAGTGAGTCTTCCAGACCCAGGGATCGACCCATGTCCCTTACATCTCCTGCATTGGCAGGTGGGTTCTTATCACTAGGGCCACCTGGGAAGCCCATGAAATTAAAAGTCTTTGAATGCATACAGTTTTCTTTCTGAGTAAAGAAAAAAAAAAATGTGCTCTGGCTCTTACGCTAATTATCTGGGTGAACTTGGTCAAGTTACTTTAGCTCTCTGGACTCTACCTTCTCTATCTATAAAAACAAACAAATGAAAAACTAGATAGTTTAGAACAGAGTTGGCTCTCACACACACACACACATTATGGTTGAAGACATCCTTGTAGTTCTCTTCAAGGGTTGCAGTTGGGAACAGTGGAGACTGGGGGATGGAACTGCTGGCCAGCAACCTCCTTTCAACTAGAATCACTCCGACTTAGCTATCACATATGTCACTTTTACATAAGCTTTCCAAGAAGAACAGACTCCAAAACAAAAACAAAAATATGTCTAAACCATTGGTCTAGTGGTTTATAAAAGGTAACAGATAGCAGCCACCAACATTCACTAATGGCCAAGCACTTTCTATAGCCTGCCTCATGTGCAATTTTACACATCCTCTCTTAAGATGAGGAAATTGAGGTCTAGAAAAGGTAAGTAATTTGCCTGAAGTCACACAGCTATTAAGTGACAGAACCCAGGTGTTCTTGTTTCAGATGCCATGTTCCTAACAACTCTTCTATCCTGTTTTCCAAGGAAAACAATAACCTCAGTAACTTCCTCTGGTTCTCTCCAGTTTTATGAGCCAAGGAGCCAATAAATTATCATGAGATCTATAAGATAATCATACTTTAGAGGCCATCTTGATAAAGAGAATACAAAGTAGAGAAGTATTAAGATCTCACACTGTCTCCTGCATGGACTCACTGGCCTTCAAGAAGGTTGGCCCTGATGAGCCTTTTGAAGGAACAGGCAGGATGACTTTGGATGAAGACACCTTATCCTTCTAGATAAAATGAGAAGACTGAGAAGACTTGAGAGGTCCTTCCTAAATACAACATTTAGAATTAGATTTTATTTTTTAATTTTTAAATTAAATACTAAATTTGCTATAGTCTCATGAATTTCTCCCAGGCATTGCTTTCTCCTGTATCTTGAGATATCTAGGCTCTCCCATGGTGGACCCATATCTGAAACTTAAAAGCAAAATTAACTTATAAGTACTTCCTTAAAGATTAAATTCTAAAACCAGTGAGATGAGTATAAGTAAGAGAACTTACAAATACTATCAGTTAATAAGGGATGTTCACATATCAGGGAATATACATTTTAAAAATTCTCACTGATCAGCTCAAGGAACTTAGTCAAACATCAAAGCAGACCTTATGATGTAAAAGGAAAACACTCTAGGTTAGCCAAGAAGCTACATTAAGGACAGGACACACATATGTGCACATTAAAGATTTACACGAAGATCAAAATACCTTTCACAACCAAACTTTCTGTGCTATTAACTTCTGCTACCGAGAGTCACTACAATTAACCTGGTTCAAACTGATTAAAAGGAAGGCTCCTATAATTCATGTTGTAATGCCTTCATTAAGATGTGAGAAGGGAAAATACCCTGAAGTCTAAGAACTTGTGGCTATAATATGAAAAGAAAATTCTCCTTATTCTAAACATACCATTTTAAGAATCTCAACATTCAATACTTGGTAGAGAACTGAAAACATAGTTTCTCTAACAGCATCAAGAAACATGCTTCTTCATAGTGATTATTTTTCAGGGAATATAAAATAGTTTTAACTCTAAAATTTCAGATTCAAGTTGTTTTTATAAATAATCTGAGTATCACTTCTACTTGGAATACAATCAGAGAAAAAACTAAAGGGTCTGAAAAAAAAATCCATCAGTCAAATGGAAATGGGTCAAAGGACTAGAAAGAATTATTAAGTCTCCATTCCAATAGTTGGCCAGTTCACCAAGTGCAAGGCCATGCACAAAACAGAATTAAACTGAGCCTCTGGGAAAGGAAAATTTTAGGCAGAAAATAATTATTCCTTAGAAAAGGACATTTGGTTTAGTTCTATTACAGGAAACAGCACATGAAGAAGACTTTCATTCTAAGATGCTTTGTTTGTTTACCCTATCCCTTAACAGTGTAACATTTCTGGTTTTCCACTGGTGTATTCTGACTGGAAGACAAGAAGCGTCCTTAATCAGTGCAACAACATGTCTCTAAGGCTCACACTTAGGAGGTCTGAACATTCAGTCACATTGGCCTTCTACAAATAATGGGCATCATTCACTCAGGTTATTTCTCTAAGGCTGCTCTTACAGAATAAATTGCTGACTCCATCAAAGTTCTCCAGGTTGGCAGCTGGGTGAGGTAGCTCAAGTTATTCATTAAGCAGGTTTTCCTCGCAAGTGTTTACCAAGCAGACCTCCTACTCTTAAGCTTACTTATCCAAGAATTCAAGCAGAATGAATCTGTTCAGTTTATGAATCATAATGTTGGGAAAGTCTCAGCTTTCTTTAAAAAATGTGTGAATATAGGAAAACACCTTGAGCAGTTTAGATACTCATTTTCACAGTTGCTGACTGAGAGATAGGGGAGAGTTGGTAGGGAAAGGGGGAGAGTCTTGAGTTTTACAGGGTGCCCTCCCTGTCCTGTCTGCCTATACAGACTTCACTCACCACCAAGGCACGATCCCACTTCCTCCAAAAAAAAAAAACACAATGATTTCCTCCTCCTTTCCACACCCCCGGCCTTAGGGATGGTAACATTCATGTGGCAGTTTAATCAGATTATCACCTCATATAGTTATTTGATTTGTCGGCATCTTGGGTGCCAGGCTGTGTCATAAACTGTTCAAAGGCAATATATACTGAATCACAGCTGTGGCTTTCCCCCGCATAGTTCCCAGCACACTACCAGGCACACAAGGGACTCAATAACTATTTGAAAAATCAATAAACTTAACAGCACACCGGTCATAGTCAGTTGTTGAACTTGATCCTTCTAATGTGTCCTTTCATTTGTCAAACAGCCTCCCAGTAAAAACACTGATCTTTCTTCATTTCAATAACTGAAAAATACTTTTCGATCTGGGAGCAAAAATATCACCAAACTTCCTAACATCATAAAGGGGAAGAAACAACCAAGATACTTGTATTAGAGATTATTAGTTTTTAAGCTTTAGGCCAATAATGCACCAAGTTCCATAAAAGGTTCTGTGAATTCTTGTAAACGCACACATGTCAAAGCTACTGGGTGTACTGTACACACTAGAGTTTGCTCCCTGTTTTCAAATTCACCACATTTGCGTTTTAAGAATGTTCCACCCAGGAATGCTGGTGTATATTTTGAGTAAAGAATAGAATGAGCTCCAGTCAAGCCACGTGGTTGTCTATTAGTTACGTAAATACTGAATCTCAAGAGATATCTTACTTTTACATTCATTGAACTTACAAGCCTTATATTAATAGGAATTATTAATAACCGACTAGGGTCCTGAACGGGCCATCTTCTTAAACCTTAATTGTGTCAATTACTCCTTCACCATCTCAATTTCACCACCCAGGAGAAAATTCAATGCACAGGCAGTTCCTCCACGAATGCAGACTCCGAGCCCCTCAAGAGCCGCTGGGCTGGCCCAACTCAACTCTTAAGCTTACTTATCCAAGAATTCAAATAGAATGAGTCTGTTCAGTTTATGATGATAATGTAGCAAGTAACCCCGCAGTTACTTACAGGGTCACTTTCGTGGTCACCGTCGACCTGCCCACACCGAAGTGGTTCCTGGGCTTCAAGCCCTCGGAGGCGTCAGAACCTCCAGCCGATCTGCCCAAGTCTCTGCTTCGACCTCCGTCTCCCCGGCCGTCCAAGAGGTGGGGGAGCGGCCCCCTCTTGTGCTCAGGCTTGATCTCAGGCAGTAGCGAGCTGCTCTTAACCGTGAGCTCCCGGGGGATGACCCGGGCCGCCTCCTCCCCGCTTTCCTTGGCGGCCGGGCTGGGGCCGGGGTCTGGCGCCCTCTTGAGAGGGGAGTCCTTGGCCGGAGCCCGCGGGCCGCCGGCAGGCGAGGTGGGCACGGCCTCGGGGACGCGGCTCCGGCCCCTCCTCTTGGTGGGGGACGAGGCGGGCGGCGGCTGTTTGCTCCGCTCCGGCTCCCCTCGGAGCTGCCCTTTGGGGCTGGGGCTGGGCTTGGACTCTAGGCCGGCAGCGGAGGCAACGCCCCCATTGGGGGCCGCCTGCGGAGGAGATTTCACTTTCTTTTCTGCACAGCCATTCTCGGAGGCCGCGTCTGGCGCCACCTCGTCCTCGAACACGGTGTCGTCCCGGGGCGCACAGTCGGGCAGCGGTGGGTCAGCGCCGGGGGAGTCGGTGGATCTCTGCGACCGCCTCCGTCTCCCAGGCCTGCGGCCGCTCGACCTCTTTTCCATGTCGTCGCAATCGCCGCAATCTCCCGCCCCGGGGCTGATCACGACCGGCTCGCCCACCTGTGCCACCTCGGTCTTACTCAAGTAGATGTCCAGAGTCAGCACTTTTGCTGGGTGGGCGCGCTCGCGGGGCCGGCAGTCTTGCCCTGGGGGCTCGGCTTTGCCATTGACTGGTGCTGAGCCCGAACCCTCAGCAGGCGGGTCGCCGGGCGGAGCCGAAGAGTCCTCCGGGGCTTGGCTCAGCGCGCCCTGGGGCTCCGGAGAGCCTCCGTGGACACACACGCCGGGGGCCCCGTCGGCGGTATGCTCCCCAGCGGGCGAGCCCGGCACGCCCCTCGATCCCTGGGTGGGCTCCTGCTCGCTGCCAACGCCGGGCGAAGCGTCCTCCCCGGGACTGCGGATGAACGCCTCTGCGTTCTCCCGCCTGGAGGAGTTCTCTAATGAGGAACGCAGCTGCTTGGCAGTGGCGGTGGCATCTGGGAAGGTCTCTCGCTCTGCCTCCAGAGGTTCTAATTGGGGTGAATCACTTTCACAGCCCTGCTGCCCAGCCGCCGCTGCATGGCTGCCCCGGCCAGGTGATCGCGTGGCGTCCGGGGGGGCTGCCGGCATGCAGCCCTCGGGGTGTTCACCCTCCGCGTCCTGGCACTTCTCCTGTGGGGAGCCCTCCTCACACACGTCTGTCGGCCTTGGTTGGCCGCCCAGAGGTTGACTCTTCTCAGTCTCCCTTTCTGGGAGTTTGGAAGAGGATACTTCTTTGGGAGAGCTTGGTTTGGTATTTGAGCTGGTGGGACTCTCTAACCCATTTCTGCTGTTCCTTCTCCTTCCGGCCGTGAACAGAGTGCCAAGTTTCCCCAAAACTGGCTTCCTTTTGTTCTCTTCTGGTGGTTGTGCTCTGGACTGAAAAATAAAAGGGGGTGGGAGACACAGATGTGAGAATCCTGCTTTCCCTCTTAGTATTAATAGTAAGTGCATTATGGAACGACAAGCTCAAATAGGCTTGAGTTTCTAATTGAAAGCGAGAGTTACAGTTTCGCATTCATTCCAACAAAATAATTTTTTTTCACTTTTTGAATTTTTCTCAAACACTATTTATGCTCGGTGCTACCAAAGAGTAACATTTCCTTTATCTGTAGAAGGAAAATAATGAGAGAAAATTCGGAACGTCCAAATAATCACCCATGCAAAATAAATAACTCCCAGTTCTGTTTTGCTTTATACCTCAGTTAGTCGCTCAGTAGTGTCCGACTCTTTGCAATCCCTTGCACTGTAGCCCGCCAGGCTCCTCTGTCCATGGGATTCTCCAGGCAAGAATACTGGAGTGGGTAGCCATTCCCTTCTCCAGGGGATCTTCCTGACCCAGGGGTTGAACCTGGGTCCCCTGAATTGCAGGCAGATTCTTTACCTTCTGAGCCACCAGGGAATCCCATAAAGATGTAATTTCAAACAGCCATGTCTGCCTACAGGGCAGCAGTAAACTTGCTAAAGTATGTTAAAGTGGAATTCCACCCCCGCCCCTCCCCCCCCGGAAATACCGCCACTTCTTTCTTTAGGCAGGAAGAAGAACGAGAACAGTCTTCTCTTCCAGAACAGAAAGAAGCCACTTTGGGTTCAACTGAAAAACCTTAAGAAATCGAGTTCAAGTACGTGGGTGTGCCCCCAGCCAAGTCTCAGCGGGCCAGGCCGCGCCCGTCCAATGGGAGAAGCACGTGGACATTCAAACACCTGCTGGTCCCCAGGGAACACAGCTGGCCACTGCCCAGCTCACCCAAGAGGCTGTTTCCCGTGGGGTGTTCCTGGGTGTCAACATGGGGGCAGGTGCTGGAGGGAGGGCAAAGGTGCAGGGTGACCACTTTGTAGGTCCCCCACCATGGGTCATGGAGGACAGAAGAGCGCAGGACTCTCTCACGCTGACCTTGGCCAGGGATCGATTCCTCAGCAACCCAATGGGCTCGGGTCCGACCTATCCATGAGAAGGGCACCACCACTGCCCGCCCCCACCCCCACCCCCCACCACCACCTGCGAGAGCCGCCCGTGCCGTGCCCGTAAAGGGGAAAACCCGTTCCTATTCCATAGCCTAGGGCAAAACGGCCGGCACCGGCACTGGCGCTGGAAGCCAGGAGCCCGCTCAGAACAAATCAATAAAAGCAAATCCGCCAATGGGCACGCGGCGCGCGCAGAGCTGGCAGCCGAGGGGCCGGGCGGGCAGGAAGAAGAGGAGGCCCGCCTGCGGGACGGAGGGAGGGAGCTCAAGCGGGAACCCAGCCTGGCTCCCAGTGGAGGGAAGTCTATTCCTGGTGAAACCCAACCCCACACACCGTCTGGCTACAACAGATTTAATATTAAGATTTCCTCTTTCACCAGAAACCCAGGAGCTATCTTGACCCCCACCTTTCCTGAAAGGTGAACACACAGGGCAGTTTTTACAATATTGACTGTTTACAAGAGAGGTTCCTGAATCACTCTTTAAAGCTTGCTCCATTTCATTTGAAGTATATGCAGCCAGTGGACTTTGGAGATGGTGGTAAACAGGAAAGACTAAGATAAAGCATGGAATTAACAGGGTCCACAAGCACTTACTGAGACAGCCCTGTTACTATATGCTGTCCTGTGCTTAGTCACTCATTCGTGTCCGACTCTTTGCGACCCCATAGACTATAGCCTGCCAGGCTTCTCTAGGATACCGGAGTGGGTTGCCATTCCCTTCTCCAGGGGATCTTCCCCACCCAGGGATCAAACCCAGGTCTCCTGCATTGCAGACAGATCCTTTACTGAGACACCAGGGAAGCCCCTTGTTACTGTAACATCATATAATTCTGTAACGGCAATGTGAGGTGCTTGTTACCCTACAGCCGAAAGGAGGAAAGGAAAGATCCAAGCTGAGAGACTTCAGGTATATTACGTGTGGGGGCAATATCAGGATTCAAGCCCAGGTCCTCATCTTCCAACCCCACCTCACTCAACCCCACCCTACAGGACAGTGCAATGGGCACCCCTGAGCCAGAGTTAGCCCAAGGGAGTAGTCTGCAGACCACACTTCCAACAGGAGCTCATGAGGAAGTTTTACTGAATCAGATTTACTGACAAACTCCAGAGGTGATTCTTCAGGCTGGAGAAGCAACTGGTGGGAACTTTGGAACTAAACAGCTACAGTGTGAGGAGATGGACAATGGAATGTTGTGGCCACAGAGAGATTTTGTTACTGAGTTGATATGCCTTTAAAATCTAGCCAAATTGATTAATAATTCAATTATTCAGTGGTTATATAAACAACATAGGAAGAATTCACAGTGTAATTTAAGGGAAAAAAAGTTAAAATACTCGTTTCTTAAGGAATATGTTTGGACTCTTTCACTATGTGTCAAAGGTATTACATGATTTTTAAACATAATAAATCCTTCCTTATGTGCTAGACATGCTAAGTGATTTATATAGACTCTTATCAGAGACTGTCCTTAAGATAGGTGGTGTTTTTATGCTCATTTGCCCATCTTTCTTATCCCTGCTTAAGGTCCCACAGTCAGTAGTCAAAACTCTGGAAATGAAGCTCTTTGTCTCTGGTGCCTGGACAGGCCTTTAAACATATCCTATGGACTTCCCTGATAACTCAGTTGGTAAAGAATCCGCCCACAATGCAAGAGACCCCAGTTTGATTCCTGGGTTGGGAAGATCCGCTGGAGAAAGGATAGGCTACCCACCCCAGTATTCTGGCCTGGAGAATCCTCATGGACAGAGGAGCCTGGTGGGCTACAGTCCATGGGGTTGAAAAGAGTCGGACAGGATTGAGCAACTAAGCACAGCACAAAGAAGTAGCCAGGAATAGGTTTGAGTCTTACTGGCTTAATTCTAGCCCATGTCCAAAGAAAACTATTGTACAAATTATTCTGTCCTGCCAATGATGTTGCAGTCAATCCATTTTTTCCCATACAGCTGAAAGGTGCCTGATCAGCAGTCTTCTCTGCTCAGTACATTTTTTTTTTTTCATTTTTGGCTAATAACTGCTTTTTACAAAATCAATTGTTCTTTGTAACTTGGTCTCATCAACTACTCAACTCCTCCTTCCCCCAGAGGAGCAGCCAGTTTGTCAACTGTCAAGCTGCTCTGTTTATTGAACTTACTTGAATTCCAAACTTTTGACATGAGTGTTCACAATAGCTTCATTCATAATAATAAACTGAAAAATAACTTCAATGTCTGTCAGCTAATGAAAGGATAAACTAATTGTGGCACACCTGGACACAGAATGCTACTCAGCAATAAAAGGGACCGAACTTTAAAAACATGTAATGACATGGATGAATCTCATTAGCATTATGCTAACTGGAAGAGGTCAGCTGCTGCTGCTAAGTCGCTTCAGTCCTGTCTGACTCTGTGTGACCCCATAGACGGCAGCCCTCCAGGCTCCCCTGTCCCTGGGATTCTCCAGGCAAGAACACTGGAGTGGGTTGCCATTTCCTCCTCCAATGCATAAAAGGGAAAAGTGAAAGTGAAGTTGCTCATTCGTGTCCGACTCTTCACGACCCCATGTACTGCAGCCCACCGGACTCCTCCATCCCTGGGATTTTCCAGGCAAGAGTACTGGAGTGGGGTGCCATCACCTTCTCAAAAGGTATAGAATGGTTCCACTTACATAACATTCTAGGCAATGTCTAGGCAAATCCAATCTATAATCATAGAAAGTACCAATAAATCAAAGGTTGTCTGAGGGTGGGGTGGGCAAGGAGGTGTGACTGGAAATAGGCACAGAGGAACTCCCAGGGATAAGGGCAGTGTTCTATATCTTGATTGCGGTGATGGTTACACATGTGCACATATCTTTCAAAACTCAAACTGTACACTTTAAATGGTACAATTTTCATATGTAAATTATCTTAATGAAGTTGACTTAAAAATGAAGCTTTTTCCCTGGGAAGTAAAGAGCAGAAACACGGTCCATCTAGCTCAGGTGCACATTTCATAGTTCTTAATCAATGGGGGCCTCGAGTTGTTTCAAAAGCTACTTCTTTATTTGCAGGGGCATGCTGTCTTCCCCCGAGGGGAATGCTGTCTTCCACCAAGGGGCCTGCATCTCCAGCATCAGATCTCTATGCAAGATCTTCTGAGAAGAGTGCAGAGTGAATCATTCCTCCTAAATTCACAGTTATATCTTTGAGGAACAAACACCTCTTCTTAAAACAGGACACACGTTTCTTTTCAGCCAGGAGTGATATCACCCCAGTGTTCATGGAGGAAGAATGAGTATGGTAGATAGAAGACAAAATGAGATGTCCTGGGAATTATCTAGAGAGTAGTGCCTCCTTAAGTAGGAGCCTTTGCACCTAGAGTCCTAAACCTATAGAATGGGAGGCAAGGGACCCAGCATCTTCCGCCTCGCCCTTGATGGTCACCTGTTACGAAGGGAAATGCTTTGCAAAGGGGCCATGGAGTCCACCAGACTCCTTCCCACTTCCACAGAGCTCTCTTCCTCACTTAGGGTCCTGAGTATTCTCAGACTGTAGCAGAGCCTTGAAATCCTGCAGCCTCCTTTGGAGAGCTTTATACTCTGTCCTTTCTGCACACCTGACTGTGCAGAGCATGCACTTGGACTCCTCCTGCCACCCTTGCCCTACTGGGATGAGCTCAGTCCACAAAAGGACAGTGTTAGAAATGGTCCATGGATTGTGTGCTGTGATCTGTTTTACTGTTCTTGTTGGCAAACATTCAGTTCAGTTCAGTCGCTCAGTCATGTCCAACTCTTTGCGACCCCATGAATCTCAGCACACCAGGCCTCCCAGTCCATCACCAACTCCCGGAGTTTACTCAAACTCACGTCCATCAAGTCAGTGATGCCATCCAGCCATGGCAAACATTACATGTGGCTCATCAGGAGGGGTGTGTATCAGTAAGGAGACTGCAGTGCTGTTCTCTGATTTCCAACCTTCCAACAGAATGGGAAAGACTAGAGATCTCTTCAAGAAAATTAGAGCCACCAAGGGAACATTTCATGCAAAGACGGGCTCGATAAAGGACAGAAATGGTCTGGACCTAACAGAAGCAGAAGATATTAAGAAGAGGTGGCAAGAATACACGGAAGAACTGTACAAAAAAGATCTTCATAAAAAAAAAAAAAAAAAAGATCTTCATGACCCAGATAGTCATGATGATGTGATCACTAATCTAGAACCAGACATCTTGGAATGTGAAGTCAAGTGGGCCTTAGAAAGCATCACTACGAACAAAGCTAGTGGAGGTGATGGAATTCCAATTGAGCTGTTTCAAACCCTGAAAGATGATGCTGTGAAAGTGCTGCACTCAATATGCCAGCAAATTTGGAAAACTCAGCAGTGGCCACAGGACTGGAAAAGGTCAGTTTTCATTCCAATTCCAAAGAAAGGCAATGCCAAAGAATGCTCAAACTACTGCACAATGGCAATCATCTCACGCTAGTAAAGTAATGCTCAAAATTCTCCAAGCCAGGCTTCAGCAATACATGAACCGTGAACTCCCTGATGTTCAAGCTGGTTTTAGAAAAGGCAGAGGAACCAGAGATCAAATTGCCAACATCTGCTGGATCATGGAAAAAGCAAGAGAGTTCCAGAAAAACATCTATTTCTGCTTTATTGACTATGCCAAAGCCTTTGACTGTGTGGATCACAATCAACTGTGGAAAATTCTGAAAGAGATGGGAATACCAGACCACCTAAACTGCCTCTTGAGAAATCTGTATGCAGGTCAGGAAGCAACAGTTAGAACTGGACATGGAACAACAGACTGGTTCCAAATAGGAAGAGGAGTACGTCAAGGCTGCATATTGTCACCCTGCTTATTTAACTTCTATGCAGAGTACATCATGAGAAACTCTGGGCTGGAAAAAACACAAGCTGGAATCAAGATTGCCAGGAGAAATATCAATAACCTCAGATATGCAGATGACACCACCCTTATGGCAGAAAGTGAAGAGGAGCTAGAAAGCCTCTTGATGAAAGTGAAAGAGGAGAGCGAAAAAGTTGGCCTAAAGCTCAACATTCAGAAAACGAAGATCATAGCATCTGGTCCCATCACTTCATGGAAAATAGATGGGGAAACAGTGGAAACAGTGTCAGACTTTATTTTGGGGGGCTCCAGAATCACTGCAGATGGTGACTGCAGCCATGAAATTAAAAGACGCTTACTCCTTGGAAGACAAGTGATGACCAACCTAGATAGCATATTCAAAAGCAGAGACATTACTTTGCT